>NW_025336221.1:3053849-3054378 GCF_004798865.1 Varanus komodoensis | reverse complement strand
GTTCAAGGATAGGCTGGATGTCCACATGGTGGGCATCCAGCCTATCCTTGAACACCCGCACCGATGGGGCCTCAACGACCTCTCGTGGAAGCCCATTCCACACCCTCGGGGTCCTGACTGTCAGGAAGTGCTTCCTGGCATCCAAATGGAACCTTGGCTCCCTGAGCTTTGCTCCATTGGAGCACGTCCTGCCTTCCTCTGCAGGGAAGAACAGGTCTCTACCCATCTCTGTGTGACATCCCCTCACATACCTGTATGTTGCCAACAGATCCCCTCTGAGTCTCCTCTTCTCCAGGCTGAAGAGACCCAGTTCCCTCAGTCTCGCCTCATACGGCATCCCCTGCAAAATGGTCACCAACCCTGTGGCCCTATGCTGCACTGTCTCTAACCTGGCTATATCCTTTCTGTAATGAGGGGCCCAAAACTGAGTACAGTGCTCCAGTTGAGGGCACACCAGAGTCGTATAGAGTGGTAGTAATACCTCTCTTGATCTAGAAGCCACACTTCTGGCTATGCAACCAAGGGTGGC